>NC_136416.1:223550567-223553067 GCF_051521515.1 Lactuca serriola
ACTCTAAGAACTCATATGCAAAGCCAACTTTAACTGGAATGGGCACAGATATGTCAACACGATAGGTTATAAACCTCAAGTCGTGTGCTAGTGAAGAACTTCAGGTTTTATTCTTGATTAGTTCTTGAGACTTTCAAGACCTTTAAGACTCCCACTGTCCTCTTGACCTATAAGACTCCCTTGTCAAATATCCAAGAGATAGTGTGGATTCTAATCAAGACAAACACTTCACACAATTGGCCTTAGTTGGTCTTTGTTTTATCCAAAACATCACAACTTACCAATTTCAAATGTACAAGAGTAGAAAACTTTTACTCTTACATTTGACAAGTGTTTTAAACCTTCTTTAAGACATGTCACTCAAATTACAATCTTGGAGTATGACTCTAAGACTTGTATTGGAACGAAGTATGACTCATCTTCTTGATTTAACCATTTCAACAATTCAAGATCCTCTTCTTAGTCATAAGAATGCACTAAGATTTCCTTAGAGAACTAATTTTGATATGGTTTCTTAATCATTAAGATGATCACAAAACTGATATTAAAGTACTCTCCCATCTTTTCAGATTTGAGAAACTTTTATCCTTCTGCCTAAATTGATTCTTCTTATTCGCCCTGCCATACATTGGAACCTTTTCCAATGTCTCAGAGTTACACTTAAGCTTGTAAGTATAATCATATTTACTGAGCTTTAGTAAACTATGATGAATAATCTTAACAAACTTTCATGGTGGACTTAATCAGTGCACAAGAATGTGTACTCGATCCTTTAGTCCTTTACTTGACTCACACATCCATGTGAACAAGTAATTAGTCTTAATTTCTCCAAAACTTGAAAGTTCTCATTCATCATGCTATACAACTTGCATGATTCCAAGTTCCGGTCCAATTGAAACTTAGGTGATGAGAATCTTTCCTTATTTGGTAAATTTAGACATTACCACAAATGAAAGAATCAATTTCATATTTCCACTCTTGCTCTTAATGGAATCATATAAGCAACAATTTTTCCTCAAATGCCATTGTAAGGATATTTTAAAATAAATAAAATCAAAAATTTTTTTCTTTTATTTTAAAACTTTGCGGAAAAACTATCCTTACAATCCATATGAAAACTTGTTGTTATCTATTCCTGAGCAATATCTCATAACTCCTAAGAAGTTGCTCAAGAATCCGATCTTCAAACTATGCGATAGAAATCCATCTACGCCATCAGATTCAGCATATTCTTTCTTTAAGTTTGTTCACTTTTCTTTGATTCTTAAAACATCACCATGTGACCCAGTCACATCATGTATCAAGAATCTCAGAATAGAAACTTAACAGAGTTAGATAGTGGACTTTACCTGAAGTAGAGTCAAACTCATTGACTTTAACATCCTTAGGTAAATTTGGCAGCTTCGTAACCAATGCCCCTTTCTTTGGCAATACAAACATATGGACCCTTTGATAATGGTACACAGGACTATCACAGACTTAGCTTTTCTCTTTACCATTTGGTCAACCGAGTTGACTATGGCCGATCCCTTTCCATTGGGAAGAGAGAGCTTTTCTGGATTTCCTGTGTCACTATTGTCAATGTCCATCATGTTTTAAGGAAGTTGATCTTAACAAATAGATAAGATCATTAAGGGTCTTGTCATAGTCTGTTACATAGGTGTTCCAAAAGAACTCACTATGTGACTTAGAAAGTGATTGAACCACCAACTTTTCTCAAGACTTTGACACCCAACTCTCCCGGCTTGTCAATATGTGACTACATCTCCAAGATGTGTTCACACCTAGACCTTGCCTTGCCAATAGGGCTTGAGTGACCTTAAACTTTTCAAGAACTTGTGGGTTGGGGAGAATAATTGGAGGAGGTGAAAGAAGTATGATTTCAAAAGGACATCATCTTCATTTAGGAAACCTTGTTTCACTAGATTTGAGAAGATCATAGGTGTCTAAACCAGACATCTTTTGGGAGATATTCAAGATAGTTGATTTTAAGTCCTTAATATGACACCCAATATGAAATATTAAGGCTAGGACCCAACAAACTATTTTATAACTTAGAAGAGGTATGCCGTAATCCAAGCTATAAAATATTTGAAGGTAGGTGAATGACGATTCACCAATTTCCACCAAGATAAACGAAATGTATAATTAGGTTTTAATTGGTTTTGAAACTCCTAGATCTATGAGATCCATTGAACTTTTCAAAGGCATGTTTCAATCTCGAGTGTGCCCTTCAGGTTTTGTGACTGGGATGCCGAGGATCACAAAACAAGGTGTGAAGTAAGCACGCAAATCACTTGGTACCCTTAATAAATTACCCCTCAATCGATGTGCCGGTTAACCACACACGCTCCATCGATACTATGATAAATATTAAGTCACCCTTTACCTACCTTGTTAAGTCCAAGTTAGTGTGCCGGTTAACCACACACGCTCCACTAACGACTTAGACAAAGTGTAAAGTGTAATTTCATGGATTAGCACCTTATTCACATTTTTC